>NC_056733.1:1037428133-1037458133 GCF_019279795.1 Protopterus annectens
GAAATCCCTGATCAGTATAAGTGAGAAACTAAGGTCCCTCATAAAATCCTTCAAGGCTAACTTCAAAAGAAAAAGAGCCAAGGATTCGAAAGATAACCACAAAGCCTTCTTTAGCTATGTCGAGAACCTAAGTGGCAACTCGCAGATATGCTCTGAGCTAGTGCAAAATAGCACAAAATATACTGAACCCACTGATATTGCCAACATCCTGGCACATAGATTTAGTGCAAACTTCACCCCACTCTCACCCCCAAAAGGGCCCACAACAATACCGGAAAAGTGTAGCGTCCTGGAAATCACAGATGCACAGGTGAAAGCAGCCCTTTCAAAAGCCAAAAGCACAGCGTCAATGGGGCCAGATGGTGTCCCAGGCTGCATTTTGCAAGAACTACAGAATGACTAACCCCCCACCTAAACACACTGTTCAACCTCAGCCTCCCCACAGGCTGCGTGCCCATAGAATGGTGCACAGCAATGGTTATTCTGCTCCACATAGGAGGGGCCACAACTGACCCTGGTAACTATCGGCCAATAAGCCTAACTAGCCTGGTCTGCAAAGCTATGGAGCACATCCTCATGGAACTCATTAACAAAGACATTGGGAACCTCCAAACTCTTAACCCGACCCAGTTCAGCTTTGTTAAGGGCAGATCATGCCTACTAAACCTGGTTGACTTCTTCGAGACAGTCACCAAGGCCATAGATGAGGGGAAGGTAGTTCACACAGCCTACCTTGACATCACCAAGGCTTTTGACACAATTCTCTACTCAGGAATTATAGAAAACTTCACCAGCCTGAACATAAAACCCTACGTCACGAGATGGGTTGCAAACTGGCTTACAGACAGAACTCACACAGTAAGAATAGTGGGCTCCAGGTCCGACTCTAAACCAGTCACAAGTGGTGTCCCACAAGGCTCGGTCCTGGGACCCCTACTGTTGGGCATACACTTCTCAGAAGGACAGGCAAACACAGGAGGACTATGGCTAACCAAGTTCACCAATGACTGCAAACTGGGAGCCATAATTGACTCTCCGGCTGACATGGACATTCTCCAAAAGGGCCTTACTGAGACGGACACCTGGTGTCAAAGTCATGGTCTCAAGTTAAATGCCAAAAAATGCATAGTCATCCCGTTTGGGAAAAACAAAACACCCATGAATTACCACATAGGTGGCAGCCCCCTTAATACAGAAGAGGTAATAAGAGATCTGGGGACCCAGGTAGATAGTAATCTCTACTTTGACAATCATATTGCCAAAGTAGTTAGGAAATCCTTCTATGTAGCCCATCTAATTACTAAAAGGTTCACATCTAGAAATAAAGAGGTTATAGTGCCCCTCTACTCGTCACTCATCAGACCCATCATAGAGTACAATGCCCCATTTGGGATGTACCTCACAAGACACTTCCAATAGCTGGAAAGACCACAAAAGTACCTCACCAAGAGGATTACTGGCCTCAAACATATGTCCTATGCAGCCCGACTGGAAAAACTCCAGCTGTACTCAGTGGCATATCGCTTACTCAGAGGTGATCTCTGCCTGACTTACAAAGCCATGTCCAACTCAAAATTGATGGACATGCTCCACCTAAAGAAATTCAAGTCACTGCAAGCCACTCGCTCTAGTGAGCCAAACCTCGCCACAACAATAAATAGAACATGCTGGAAGGATAGATTCCTGTCACAGCGACTCCCCATGCTTTGGAACAAAATTCCTAACTACATTAGGCAGAGCCCCTCACTTACATCCTTCAAGAGAAACCTTGACGAGTGGATGGGTAACAGAAAATACACCCCTAGGATCACATCATTGGCTCTTCTTGACAGAGGCTCAGTTAATTAATCAATTTGGCCGCGAAAGCTGACACACTCTGGCTAGGCTTATAAATGCCCTCGGGCAGATAGCCTAGTACCTACCTATGAACCTATATATATATATATATATATATATATATATATATATATATATATATATATATATATGTATATCTGGTATGCATGCATTTGATCGGCCGGTGAATGGTCGATCGGGTTATTGCACAAAGCAGTGCGGCAAATCTTCAAAAAAGTGATCGCACTTGTTGCAAATCACAAAATATCGCCCCTTTTGACCCATGGTAGAGCTTGTTTAGGTGGTAGAGTGGTCGGAAATGTTGAATTTGGTGATTTGTATGACGTTCTGACCATTCAGCATTACGGAATTCGCAAATAAAACTTGGTGAACTGCATGATTGAGCAATGTGCGCTTGACTAAATGTATTCCAATATATATATATATATATATATATATATATATATATATATATATATATATCGAAGAGAAACTGTAAATAAAAAATCACTTATCTCAATTGAAGCTTGAGAGCTAAGGAGATTCTTTTCGCGAAAAGTGGCAAATGGGATCTGGGGTGTGTTAGGGATTGGTGCATTATGGGTAAGGGAGGAGCTCAAGAGCTTTTTTGGTTGCCATAAGCTTTAGTAATGGTCGAGTCAGATCCGAGGATCGGATCCATACTCAAGACTTGAGGAAGACTGAAAACTGGCAACACATCAGAGCTAAGCTTTTATCAGCAGAAGGATTAACTAAAGCTATAGCTGCTGGTTGATGTTTGGGAAGAGAGTATAAAAACTTAAAAGACTGATGCACTTTCTACATCCTATCTGCCTTTTTAGGGGCAGCTGGCAGAATGCAAGGAAAATTGCAAGCAGTAGCACATAGGTTCATAGGTTCATAGGTAGGTACTAGGCTATTGGCCCTAGGGCTTATATAAGCCTAGCCAAATGGTACCCTGGCTTTTGCCACCCAAGAAAATTGTTTTCCTGTGCCCCTGTCAAGCAGAGCTACAGAAGTGATCCTCGGGGTGAATTTCCTATCTTCCATCCAATCATCCAAGATTTTTCTTGAAGAGTGCTAATGAGGAGCTTTGTATGATATAGATAGGTAGGTAGTTTGTTCCAGAGTATGGGAAGTCTCTGGGACAGGAATCTATCTCTCCAGCTTGTTCTGTTTATTGTGGTGAGAAGGTTTAGGTCCCTAGAGCGTGTAGCTCGGAGGGATTGGGATTTCTTTAAGTGGAGCATGTCCAACAGCTCTGGGTTTGAAATAGCTTTATATATTAGGCAGAGATCACCCCTGAGAAGGCGATATGCAACAGAGTAAAGCTGGAGTTTTTTGAGACGGTCTGTGTAGGGCATCTGTTTGAGGCTGGTAATCCTCTTTGTGAGGTATTTCTGTGGCCTTTCCAGTTGTTGCCGATGTCTTGTGAGGTACATACCAAAAGGGGCACTGTACTCTATAATGGGTCTAATGAGTGATGGGTAGAGGGGAACAATGACCTCTTTTTTTCCTGGATGAGAAACGTTTTGTGAAAAGGTATGCCATGTAGAAGGATTTCCTGACTACTGTGGAGATGTGATTATCAAAGGAGAGACTACTGTCCACCTGTGTCCCAAGGTCTCTTATCATACTTTCGGTGTTAAGCAGACTACCGCCTATGTGGTAGTTCATGGGTACAGAGTTTTTACCAAAAGGGATGACAATGCACTTTTTGGCATTGAGCTTGAGGCCATGGCTTTGACACCAGGCATCTGTCTCAGTCAGGCCCTTTTGTAGGATGTCCACATTGTTAGGAGTTTTGATTATGGCTCCTAGTTTGCAGTCATCTGTGAACTTTGTTAGCCAAAGACCTTCTGTGTAAGCCTGTACTTCAGAGAAGTAGATACCAAACAAGAGAGGACCTAGGACTGAACCCTGTGGTACTCCACTTGTCACTGGTCTGAAGTTGGATTTAGAGTCTGCTACTTTCACAGTGTGGGTTCTGTCTGTAAGCCAGTTGGCAACCCATCTTGTGACATAGAGATTTATACCTAGTTTAGTGAGTTTATCTATAATTCCAGAGTGGGGGATGGTGTAGAAAGCCTTGGCAAGATCTAGATAGGCTGTGTGAATCACCTTACCCTCATGTACAGCATTGGTGACCACTTCAAAGAAGTCTATCAGGTTTAGGAGACATGATCTGCCTTTTACAAACCCGAACTGGGTAGGGTCCAGAGTTTGGAGATTACCAATGTCATTGTTTATAAGTTCCATGATGATACGTTCCATAGCCTTGCAGACCAGGCTCGTCAGACTAATGGGGCAGTAGTTCCCAGGGTCCGTGGTGTCTCCCCCTTTGTGGAGTGGGATAACCATTGCTGTGCACCATTCAGTGGGCACAAAGCCTGAGGTGAGGCTATGATTGAATATGGTACTTGGGTCGGGTGCAAGTTCGTTCTGTAGTTCATGCAGAATGCAGCCTGGGATATTGTCAGGTCCCGTGGATGCTGTGTTCTTGGCTTTGGAGAGTGTGGTTATTACCAGTGCAGCCGTGATTACAGGAACTTTGCATTCTTCCGGTATAGAGATGGACCCTCTAGGGGATGAGAAAGAGGTAAAGTTAGCACTGAACCTATCTGCCAGGATGTTGGCAATATCAGTTGGTTCTGTATATTTAGTGCCATTGTACTGTAACTCAGAGCAGATCTGAGTGTTGCCATTGAGATTCTTGACATAGCTATAGAATGCTTTGTGGTTGTCTTTAGAATCAGTGGCGATTTTGTTTTCGTAACTAGCTTTGGAGGATTTTATGAGGGATCTCAGCTTCTTACTTAGGTTGACCACGGAGTTCCTCCAATCATGGGATTTTATTTTTGCAACAGTTTCTTTCTTCTGTTGCAGAGTTTGTTTATGGCAGAGGACCACCACATTGGCTTCCTTTTTTTGGAGGATAGCATCTTGGTTCTGTTAGGGATTGCACGATCCATGCACTCATGTAAGTGCTTATGAAGTGCAATTGTATAGGATTCAGCAGTCGTACCTCTATTGTCCGTCAGCATGGGTGTCGTGAAGTTTGCCACTTTTGTCTTAAGAAGCGTGAAGTTGGCTTTGGAGAAATTTTTTACAGTGGTTTCCCTAATGGGGGGGTGGGGTGGGATATGAATGTCTGGGGTGATTTGCTTGTGGTCAGATTTGACCAAAGAGGAATTGACCTCTGGTGTGGAACACCGGTTGCCCATGTTGGTAATGACCAGGTCTAGGATATTGCTGCCCCTGGTGGGGGTGTGGATAAGTTGATCCAAGACGCTGGAATTTATGAATTCCAGAAAATGTTGAGCACAAGAGTTGGTACATGAGTAGTTTTCCCAGTTAATGGTGGGGTAGTTGAAATCGCCCATTATTAGGGTGTTAGGTTATACCCTAATATTTTCCATTGTATCAAGAAATGCAGAGTGGGAGTCCTAGGGCATGGTGGGGAATCTGTAGCAAGCTACAATTTGGATTGCGGTCTTGCCCAGAGTTAGTTGCACTTGGATAATCTCAGATGCATTATGCTGAGCAACTAGCCTGGAGCTGTGGATATCCTTAATGAATATGGACATGCCTCCACCTTTAGTGCTTTGGTCCAGGTTAGGTGGCCGAAAGGTGTGGTATGAATTACAGCCTGGTAATGCAGGGGTGCTCTCTGGAGCCTTGAACCAGGTCTCTGTCACTGCACAGATGTCTATGTTCTCCATTTTAAGGAGTGCCTCGAGTGTGTGCATTTTGAGGTTTAGACTTCCAGCATTAAGTAGCATTACCCTCAGATTTTGCTTGCTTGCACCTGTTATGGTTGTGAAATTTTCATTTGAATCTTGCCTAAAAAAAAGGCACTATAGGGGTGGCAAGAGCCTTAGCCAGTATCCGGAATCCCAAGGGTGACAGGTGCAGGCCATCTCTGGCAAAGCATCATGGTTTGTCGATCATGTCATCCCAGGCAGACAGATACTGGATCCCCTCAGAATGACACCAGAAGCTTAGCCAATTGTTGAAGTCAGTCATTTTGTCCTTGTACTGTGGCATCATTCTGGGTGATGGAAGGATGCTACTCAGGGTTAGGGTCATACCTGCCTGGGCTACAAGATCGAACAACTCCTCCATATTCCTTTTCATGTAGTCCAGGGAGGTACGTCTCAGGTCATTCACACCAACATGGACAATGACAGAGTCATATTTGTACTTGTTGTGGAGTGACCTGAGTGCATGCATTATGTGGCAGATCTTGGCACCTGAAGGCAGCTGACAGTAACTTTCTCCTTGTTTAGCCTGGTGAGTGGAACATCAGTGTGCCTGACTATAGAGTCACCTATGACTAGAATGTTGGGTACGTTGTTATGCCTTATGGGCTGTGGTTGAGTGGCACACTGAGTTTGTGGGCTATGTATCATTTGGGTTGTGTTGGGGGGTGGAGATTGCTTGCGTTTCTGCTTTGGAGGTCCCTGTTGCTTGGCTAGATTTTTTTTGAGAGCCTCCGCGAATGTAGGTGTTTGTTTTGTGTTTCTATGTGTGTGTTTTGGTGGTGTAGATTTTGAGGGACTATGTGATGAGTGTGGTGTGGTGCAAGTGTTTACCTTCTCCTCTTGACTGTCTAGTCCAGTCTTGGGTGAAGAGAGCTTTGCTTCCAGTTTGGCTATATAAGTTCATCTCTCACAGGTTGTAGTGTTGGGTGGTAGGAGGAAAGGGTTGTCTGTGTACATGAGGCAATTGCTGTATTGCCCCAAGATGCCCAGATTTATCAGGCAGACAGGAGAAAATACCGGGAGCTGACCCTTAGACATGCCTGGATAGGTGCTTATTTATTAAGTACTAAAAACTGTTTTCCTCTAGACAAGTGAGGAAAGTTGAGTGCTATAGTAATTTGTAGTTTATTTAATGCTTACAATGAGTTCTGAACAAGTGCTGAGCTCAAAGAAACAGATTTGAGTACTGAAACTAGAAAACTGGCTAGTTCTAAGAAACAGCATTAAGCTAGAAGGCTTCCCTCCAACACAGAAAGGCTTGGGGGCTCAGAAGCTTACAAACAGTCCTGGATACAGCAAATCTGTAGCTGGTCTAGACGACTTACAGGAATGGCAGGAACCAAGCTTAGAAAAAAATGTTTTTTTTCCTCCAAAGCTGACAGAACCAGAGGAATTGGTGCAGGTTCTGGAAATTCCTTCTTTAAAACCTCAAAGTATTTTCTTCGGGACTGACAAACCTCAGTATTCTCCCATTGAAAATATCGGCACATTCTAGAAATAGTCACAGAGAAAGAGAACCCATTCACAGGGACAGTCAGAAACAGCTCTTCTTTGAGTGTGAATCACAAATCTGAGGAGAAAATATTGTATCCGTCCCTTCATTCTCATGTTCAGATTCAGAATATTGAATATCTTCAGGAATAGAGGTAACCCCCTTTCGTTTACTAGGAACTACTTTACAAGAAAGAGCAGAGCCTGAATTAAACCCTGAGCCAGACCCAGTAAACTACTCCTGTCTTAGGAAATTTGAGGAGGAGGAGGAGGAGATACATGTTTAGTTTTCTTTTTCTTTTAGACAGGAACAGTGGGACCAGCAGTGTTATTAATGGCAGCAGCAGGTTTCCCAGAGAAAGGTACAACATTCCAACAAAATAGGGAAGCCTTCCTTGTTCCCTCCCCCACCAGAGGGATCCAGGTTAAAAAGATCAGTGGTATAAGGTACAACTAATAGCCACAGTAGATTCACCCATCTGTGGCTGAGACAAATTGCTGTGATAGCAAAGGTTGTTTGCTTAACTGCCTTTTTGTGGCTGGAAGAAGGACTGACTGTGAGACTAATACAATGTTTCATGGTCAAATGAAAATGGTGCCTCTTTCCCAGGGAAAATAAGTAGCAAACGCTGGTAAAAACAAAGTCTTTAAAAGACACTTTTTTCACAAATAATCACAGTAAAACTCGCTTTAAAACTCTTTGCCGAATTCACAAAGTAAAACAATTTCTCCACAGAAAAAAACAAATTTCAGTTACTCTGTACAATTTTCTAAACTAACGGAAAAAAAGAGCACTCCAGTTTAAAAGTACAGTGCAGTTGAAAGACACTCCATTAAAACACAAACTCCTATCTTTAAAATCACTTTTCTGAAGAGGAAGGTATCAGTAATAAACAATATTATTTAATGTAAGTTTTTTACCCCAAAGGTAGCCTATCTGCCCAGCAAAGGAACAGCACAAGCTGACTGTTGGTCCTTGAAAGCCTCAGAGGGGCATACTCTTTCGCATCAGTAAAGCTCTGAAGGGCTTGGCACCCAAACTTGTCTTTCAGTCAGCTCAGCTTGAGCAGCCTGACAGTTTGGATGCATGGAAGGTACCCTGAAGCTTTGGAAGCTGTTCGGCTGTTATATCTTTGGCAGGATATAATCCATATTGCTAGGGCTACTGCAGCACTGTTCAATATGATGAACATCTTCTGGATTGCCATGCAATCTTCACATGATAATATGCATCTTAAAGGTCTAAAGATCACATGCAGTTATCCCTTCTCAAGATGGATTGCATGGTGACCATCCAGAATGCTGTCTTTTTTCATGAATATGTTCATATGGTGAAGTCCAAAACAGGCCTGGGATCCTTGTTCATTTTTGGCACCAGAAAGAATCTCAAATAGACTACAGATCCTCTGTGGTCTGATCCTCCTGGATTATTCTTTTTTCTAGCAACCTTGCAATTTCTTGAGTTGTTCCTCTTGTGTGGTGGGATGAAACATCTGAAAAGACTTGTAAGACACTGTTGGTTTTGATGTGAATGGGATTATATAGCCTCTGGACATGATTTTCTTCATCCAAAACTCATTTGTAATGGCCTCTCAGTTGTTTCAGTGAAGGGATATGAATTCTTTAATGGCCTCCAAAGTGGAGGAGGTGAGAAAGCCTTCAGAATCACTGAAAGGGTTTATCGGTGAGAGGGCCTCTAATCCCTTTCTTCTGCAGACCTTCTCTGCCCTTAGGGTGGTTTCCATTAGGGATCCCCCATCTGTTCGTGTTAGTCCTTTCACTGGAGGAATTTGCAGCAAACTGTTGTTTGTCGTTTCCCTCCTTTCTGATTCCTGGAGAAGGGTCTATGAGAGGTACAGAAGCAGACTCAGACAGCAGACATTTTTCCATCCTGATCACTCCTAGTCAATCTTTCCATTACTTTGGGTGCAAACAGGATGGACTCATCAAAAAGGGGAGTTACAGAATGATACTTTGAAATTGTCTGCAGAGTCATAAAAACACAACCAGACAGGCACTGTATGAATTTCAGTGCCCACTGCTCTGGATGTCTCATCTGTTGCATTAGAAATTAGCCTCACGGTTACATTGGAAATGGACAGCTAACTAAGCCTCCATGGGCTTTCTTGTCTCAAATGACTGAGGTCTTCCCAGGGATTTTACCATATCATTGGTTGCATTTCTGTAAAACCTTGTCAACTGCTTATATAATTCAGTGCTCATAAGGTAAACGTCTCCAAAGCACAGATATGGTTCCAAATATGGTCTATAGTCCTAGATTCTCTATTAGGGTGGAACAGACTGTAGAGCGTTTCACCAAAAGCTCTTTTTTGATGGTTGCAGCCACATAAATATAGTCGATGACAGGACCTTTAGTTCAGTGCTGAAGATCCTTGGGGGACACCTTGTCCATTATTTTGGGGACTAGTACTGTCATATCAGGGTCCTTCCATGTCCTCAAGAAAGTGGAATCAGTGGGCCAACCTCCCCTCTGTCTCAGCATTTCCATTAATTCCCCAAAAAAGGTGTCTTCAGGCAGAGATCTGAGGGGACCCTTCCCATTCACTGCAATGCATCTCCACTGTGAAAGACTCCTGGGGGAGAGTCCAAGTATCTCCTTTTACACTTGCACTTTCTGTGCTCTTCTGGGGGAGAAGCATGGGAGGGTTTAGAGGTGTTGTGGGTACCCTGAGAAAGGGATTGCTCAAGAGTCCTTGGTGAATACTGTCCCTGGGCAAGATGAGCAGCAGAAGAGTCAGATATACTTAGTGTAGCTTTTCAGGATAATATCTTCTCAAAAATCTCAAAAGCTAATGATGCAGCTGGCAGAATCGGGGGGTGATAGTCTGTGATCCAGGCCCAAAGACAAGGAAGAGGGATCCAAGGATCTATCCACACATGCCACCAGTTTGATGAGTTTCAAGACCAAGACCAATGCTGAGCTGTCAAGCACCAAAGGACCCAGGAAATGGTCCAATAATGGCAGAGCCAAACCTGACTCTGGGAACTTGGCATTAGCATCCCAACTTTGGGAAAACAGTCAGAGCAAAAGAAATCTGACTAGTAACCAAACAAAGTGAAAACAAACACAACTACTCAAAATTAAAACTGTGATGAATAACCACGAGCGTTTATAATGCTGGGCAGTAATATTATCGCATAAACAAATCTTAGTAAACTTGCCACATGTAGTTGTACAAAGACAATTTGTTCTGGACATTCACGGTTACTCTTCATAGTTTTAATTTTGAGTCAGAATAAATCCATGTCAAATATGTCAGAGAAACTGTTGGCATGAAGAAATCATGGTTGTCAACACTGACATGTTTTCTGGCTCTATTAATGCAACCAGAGAATGAACTGCAAGTAGAGGGGAGGGTGGACCAGCTCTCTCTACCCTCAGGGTTGAGGAGGAGGGAATGATTCCCATGTCTATCTGAGCCTTAATGAAGCAATCATCATCTTGTCCCAGCCAATGTCAACAATGCACCTGGAGGACCAAATGGTCCAGGTAGATATAGATAATGGTGGATGGGACATTAAATACCTTGAGAGCTCCCTCTTGGTGGAGTCAGAACCAAGGGAAATCATCCAAAGAGGCAATAAAGTGGGTCCAAATTAGATCCTGAGCTGGGACAGGGGAAGATGAAGTTTCAGAGATCAAACTATTTTCAGAGCCGGAGAGCCCAAAATAGGTGATTCTTAGGATCTCTTATGCTTTTCTCTTTTTTCCCTCGTCTTTCTGGACTTTTCTTTAGATCTCTCTCTGTTCTGTGATCTATGATCCTGCTTCTCAGCACTTCTGAGAGGCAGAGTAGGGGGCAAATCTCCAGAAGAGGAAGCTGAATGTTCTAGAGTGGTGGCGAGAAGACCTCTTAAAATAAGTTTATTCTTTTGGTCCAACAGTCCACTGACAAAGGTAGAGCAAATGTCACACTCCTCATTGAGGTGACTAGGTCCCAGACAGTTCACATACTGGGTGTACGAATCCTGAGGCAGGATTTTGTCCCCATACTTGGCATACTTCCTAAATCCTGAAGCCTCTTAAATTTGCTGCAAAGAATCAAACAAGGTCCATAACAAATATCACCAAAAGCATAGAGTTAAAAATCAAATCTGCTACAAGTTTTACAAAAAAGACCCTAACAATCTAGCTTAGTAATACTACTTGTGGCTAGCAGACACAAGATACAACATATGTACATAAATGCATGAGAAGCTGCAGAAAGTGGGTCTAGGCCTTTGAGGAGAGGCAATGTTTTTTTTTTTCAAACTGACTTCCCAAATTATGTACTTATTTATTATGTATACCATAAGGAATTTCAGGCAAAGAATATAGCATCTCTGTCTATATGACATGAGGGAAAAGCGATTCAGTTTCATGCAATTGCCTCTACTTCGTTTGCATTTTCCGCAGAGTATAGTGGTCCCAGCGCCATGGGCACCATCACCAATATGACCCTCTAAAGATACTGTATTCTGTACCAAAATATCCAGGACTGAATCATGTGCACAGGAGGATTCAAGTAAAATGAACAAAAGAGAAACCTGCAGTTTAGTGACTGAGTTTGAAAGTACAAGAAACTGAAGATGGCATGAAGGAGTGTTATCTTAACATACAGATGGACACAAGCCTGCATAACAAGGTGGATGCCACTTTGTACAAGACAAAGGTACTGATGGAAAAAGACAAAGCACAGCCTAAGAACTTAACTAACTTTAATGAGAAGAAGCTAATTTGTTGAACTGCTACAAGTCCTAGAATTAAAACACAATTATCAAACAAATAAATAAATAATACCCAATTATGGATAAAAAACTCTTGCAATCCTGCAGCCTATTTCCAAAATGAATACAGTATTATTTTTTAATTCATGTTTTCACGGTATTCTGTGGATCTTTAAGAACAAGAAATAAATGTATTTATTATATGCTTATTTTGTTGCTCAGTTCTAAAGCAGTGCATTTTTTTTTCTTTTATTGCAAAGCATTACAAACTTAACTGACAATTTCCTTACAGAGGTCATTTACCACAGTTCATTAAAGTGCCATAAAACTCAAATGGTTGCAAATGTTATTAAAGAAAACACAATGACATGTTTTATTGATAATACTTCTAGTGAACAGGCAGATTAATTTGTACCAAGTATTCTGCTTGTGGCACAACTTCAGCCTGAGAAACAGCTGTATAATTACAGAAGTTTCAGTACCTGGAGCATTCCTTCCTTCTAAGTATTCAAGCTATGAACAAAATGAAACTTGACACAGCCGGCAGCATTGGGAAATGACACTCCCCTGGATTTACAAAACCTACAGAACGTGTAGAATTAGTCTAAGAGCTATTTTCGGCAATATGGCCGACGTGCGATCCAGGAACGAGCTCCCGGAACGTGCACGTGAGCTCTTAGATTAATCCTGTACGGACTGAGTTCCTGTATGCAAATTACCCTCATTTGCAGGTGAAAACCATGCAAATGAGGGTAATATGTGATCTAGGAAGGTGGCAGCCGTCCATGCAGGATGAGTGCAGTGTGCAGAAATGTACTCGGTTAGTAACCGAGTACATTTCTGCAATCTACAAAACGGAGCTATGACAGCTCCAAATAAAGGCTGCATATCATTGAGGAAGCATGCCAATGGCCAAGTAGAAGGCCATTGGCATTGCAAACTGTTTAAAAAAAAAAAAAAAAAAAACTTTTATTTTTTTTCGCCAATCTCGCCTGTTTAAGCATAGGGCAGCGGCGCGCAAACGGGATCGGGGGGAAAATAAGAAAATAAACCTAAAATAACCATTCTAACTAAAATCAGTATTTAGCCATGCAAGTTAATGGCAGGCAGAAGACAACCTGGCCAGTGAGTAATGGTTGCTAAGGGGGGAGGCTCAGTATGGGACATGTAACTATGCATTAGCAGGCAATCCTATGCAAATGAGGGAAAGGTTAGTGAATCCCAGATTTCCCCAGGGTGTGAGGCTGGTCTCAAGAGTGTAAGAGTATAAATTGCTGGGTGCAAGACTAGGATACAGGTGACATCATGGGGGTGTGTGTCATGCATACTGTAGGTGGATTGGAGACCTGTGGCTTGGGATTGCTCCTAGCTTAGCACAGCTAAGCTAGGGGTGTGTCTAAACCTGCCTAGCACTCTTTACAAAGTGTAAGTGGGTGTGCGCGCTGCCCACTGGGTTTTACAGGAAGAAAAAGGAAGTTAAACCAGGAAAAAGCAGCTCTGTGCATATTTGAGCATTCCATTTGTATGGCGTGTACACAGGCTTACACAGGGAGGCAATGGGAAGGGAAAACAGCAGTAGGAAGGTAATCAAGGAGAACTAGCTTAGCTGACAGGTGAAATGTATCAGAATCGGCCAATTACACAGGCAGCAGACCAGCCCAGCCCAACACACCACTATAAACTATGCAAACACCTTTCCCCCTTGTTTTTTCCAAAAATTCTGCACCACCAGTGTATACAGACGGGGGAATTTTACAAACCGAAAGCAAGAAAAAAAATGTTAGGGGCTGCTTTTGCTATCATAAACCAGCATGTGCAAGAGGCTGAAGGTGGTAAAGATGTGAATGCTGCTGAGCAACCCACAGTGAGGAGATGGAGAAGAGTGTACAGACCCAGGGTAACCTACCAAGAGCTACATGAGCTGGAGATAGTGGAGCGCTACAGGATGGACAGGTACCTCCTACAGCAAATTATTGAGCTGTGCCGGCCAAGCCTGACACACAGAACTAACAGAGGGGAACTTATCCCAGTGGATACCAAGGTATGTGTAGGCCTAAGAATACTAGCTACAGGTACCATCCAAAGGCCAACTGAGGATATGATGGGGATTTCACAGGCATCAGCATCCAGGATACTCCACCAGTTCCTGGATGCCATGTCAGCACATGTCGGTGAGCATGTATATTTCCCCATCACCCGTGAGGTGTTGGCCAGCAATATGCATCTCTTCCACCAAATAGCAGAATACCCTGAGGTAGCGGGTGCAATAGACTGATTGCATGTCTGCATTAAAGCACCACCAGGTGAGCGGGGTAGGGTCTACATCAACTGCAAGGGCTTCCCCTCCATCAACTGCCAGGTCATGCGGTGTGCCCAGGGCATAATAATGAATGTGTGTGCTGGTTGCCCTGGAAGCTACCACAATTCCCACATCTGGCATCTGATGCAGCTGCACCAGACATTTGCCAATGGGGACATCCCACGCGGTCATCTAGTGGGGGATGCTGGATACTCACTGGAGCCATGGCTGATGACACCCATCAGAAATGCACACACACCCGAACAAGAACTACATAATGAGGCACACGCACAAGCATGAATCATAACAGAGCGTTTGTTTGGGATGCTCAAGTCATGGTTCTGGTGTCTGGACACATCCGGTGGAGCCTTGCAGTACTCACCAACTACATGTATCTAAATTGTCCATCTATGTGCCATGCTACACAATATGATCCTGTGGAAACAGCTGCAGCAGGAACAGCATGGGGCAGGGCCACACATCCCCCCACCAGTGCCAAGGCCTGCACAGGTGCAGAGTGACTCGGAGGAGGAACAACCTGAGCCTACCCCAGTAGGCAGAATGAGGCATGCCCAGTATGCCCTGGCCTTGGCAAAGAGGCAACACATAGCACATGCACTGACACAGTAGAGACCCAAGGAATGACACCTCTCTCCGACTCGCACATGCAGTAAAAGGGATCTAAACCTTGTCATCACAATAAACAAAACATGCTGGAGGGATAGGTTCCTGACCCAGAGACTCCCCAGACTCTGGAATAGATTGCCCATACATGTCAAGCAGAGTGCCTCTTTGGTCCTCTTCAAAAGGAACCTTGACGATTGGATGGGAGAAAGAAAATTCACCCCGGGGATCACGTCAGTCGCCCTGCTAGACAGGGGTCCAGGGAAGTAAATAGTGTGGGAAGAAATAGCCAGGGAATTGTTATGGCTAGGCTTGTATAGGCCCTAGGGCTGATAGCCTAGTACCAACCTATGAACCTATGAACCAAACATGACACTACCTGTGCTCAACCATGTATAGGGAGTGTACTATGTGCATCCAACATAGGCAGTCCTGCAGCACCACACTCAATACTGGGACACCCACAAGGTAAGTGACTCACACATGCCAGTTGGGGGGGGGCACATACCCAACAACAGTCACAGCCAGCAGGATAGGTGTAGACAAACACAAACAAATGCTGTACTATGGCCTCTGAATGAGCCCTGTGGGTAACCCCTACCCCAGGTCTACACAGACAGACTACAACAGGCCAGCCAGTTGGATGTAAGTTGTGAAGGCTAGGAAGTCAGAAACTAATATGTAGGTAGTTAAAGCTAAGATCTGTAGTACACTGGTATGCCTCTAGCCAGCATGATAGGTAAGACTACAAACTGAAATGGTGTACCCGACATACCAGTACAGTCCTAGTAAATGTGTAAAAGTGTAAGGTGTGCCCCACCATCCTACGTACACTTATAGTAACAGTCAGGTGCGCCCCTCCTCACCCTTGTGTAGAATTGTAGAAACAGTCAAATGTCCCACGTCCCGCTATGCAGAAATGTAGCAAAAGTCAATGCCAAATGACCGATGTATACCCTGCAGACACAGCATGCTACCTGTCGGTGTACAACACAAAGGTCAGCACTGCAGTACAAACTACCTGGACTTGATCCACACATGCAGTATAGATGGCCATACTGGGCATGCTCACACACTTAGAGGAATGAAGGTAATGTCAGTCAACAACATACTGAAAGGTCATACTGGGCATGCCCACACACTTAAACACATGAAGGCCATGTCTGCAAACACCAGTGGACCAGACAAATCTGGCAGTTGCAGTTCTTAGTGCAGACACATGTCAGTATGCACCACTCCTGCCTTGCACACACAGTGGATAGGAATACAGACATATATGTAAGGACAACACACTATAATAAGCCAAAGGTAGACGGACATAGATGTGCTGAAGAGGGTGACCATGACAAGGAGCCATCTGGGCCTGTCCCACCCAGCACACAGCCAAAGGGCCCCAAACACATGAGGTGCAGGTGTCACTCACTGCAGATACTAGCCACCAGTATCTGTCAGCATGACGGTGTGTTGCACATGTCAGCTGTGCAACATGACTGTACAAGGAAGTAGTCACCTAGTAGCTGTATACACGTACCTGTGGTATATGACCCCGTGTGTGCTCGCATGTAGCATATCAATCCCTACATGAATGGGTTACAGCCCATGCACACACCACCACCCCCATAGCAGTATCATGACAAGCCTGTTGAGGTCATCCAATGTGGAATGCACCTTTGGGAGAGCTGTAGCTCAGTAATCTCCATGGTGCATCCCATAACTGCATACTGCTGTAGTGATTAACTATTTAGGTAGTAGTCCTAACCCCAGACTTGGCAACTGTGTGAGTGTGTGTTGGTGTAAGTGTCTCTCTGTCTTTGACTGTGTAGAGAGAAATGCTTTTTAGGCTACTCACACTCCATACAGTTCATATACACAACTTTGGCAAGGCTGCTGATGTCACTCCCTAGAAATACACCTCTGGAGAAAAAAAATAGCCCAGTAATCTCCGTAGTGTGACCTGTAACTGTGTACTGCTGTAGAGTGATAAAGTAGTTAGGTAGGTGTTTTAACCCCAGACTTGGCAATTGTGTGTGTGTCTGCCTGAGTAGAGAACAATGCTTTTTAGGCCACTGATACCCCATACAATACACATACTCAACTTTGGCAAGGCTGCTGATGTCACTCACCTAGAAATACACCTCTGGGGAAATCATAGCCCAGTAATCTCTGTAGCGTGCCCTGTAACTGCATACTGCTCTAGTGTGATAAAGTACTTAGGTAGGTGTTCTAACCCCAGACCTAGCAAATGTGTGTGTGTCTGACTGAATAGAGAGCAATGCTTTTTAGGCTACTCACACCCCGTAGAATACATATACTCAACTTTGGCAAGGCTGCTGATGTCACTCACCTAGAAATACACCTCTGGGGAAATCATAGTCCAGTAATCTCTGTAGTGCATCCTGTAAATGTGTACTGCTGTACTGTGATAAAGTAGTTAGGTAAGTGGTCTAACCCCTAACCTGGCAACTGCATCACTTGTGTGTGAATCTATGTGTGTCTGACTGAGTAGAGAGCAATGTTTTTTAGGCCACTCACACCCAGTACAATTCATATACCAACTTCGGCAAGGCTGCTGATGTCACTCACCTCGAAATACACCTCTGGGGAAATCATAACCCAGTAATCTCTGTAGCGTGTCCTGTAACTGCGTACTGCTGTAGTGTGATCAAGTAGTTAGGTAGGTGTTTGAACACCAGACCTGGCAACTGTGTGCTTGTGTGTGAATCTGTGTGTGTCTGACTGTATAGAGAGCAATACTTTTTATGCACTCACACCCCGTACAATTCATATACCAACTTTGGCAAGGCTGCTGATGTCACTCACCTAAAAATACACCTCTGGGGAAATCACAGACCAGTAATCTCCATAGAGTGTCCTGTAAATGCATAGTGCTATAGTGTGATAAAGTAATTAGGTAAGCGTTCTAACCCCAGACTTGTCTTTGTGTCTCTGTCTGTTTATGACTGAGTGACAAACAGTGCTTTTTAGGTCACACACACTCCTTAGAATTCATATACCCAACGCTGGCAAGGCTGCTGATGTCACTCACCTAGAAATACACCTCTGGGAAAGTCATAGTGCAGTAATGTCTGTAGCATGCCCTGTAACTGTGTACTGCTGTAGTGTGATTTAGAACTGTGGTAGGGTTCCATCACCACCCATGGCAGTTCTGGATGTTTTGCGTGTGTTGCAATGTCTGTGTATGGAGCAATGCATCCTAAGCTACTCACTTGCAGTACATTTCAAATGCCCTATTTTGCCAATCCTGCTGTCATTCATTGTGAAATACAACTTTGGGGAGAAGGTTCCTGGTATTCCTTGTGGTGTGACCTATAACTGCTCCATGCTGTAGTGTGATATAGGCCTTGGTCAGTGGTTCTATACCCACACATGACAGTTGTGGATGTTTTGTGTGTGTCTCACTGTCTGTGTAGGGAGCAATGCATTTTAGGCTTGTCACTCACAGTACAGGTGAAATGCCCTACCTTTGGTAAACATGCTGATGTCATTGAGTATGAACTACACCTTTGGGGAAGGATGGCTCTAGTAATCCCTGTGGTGTGTCCTATAACAGCTCCATGCTGTAATGTGATATAGGCCTTGGTCAGGGGTTCTATACCCACACATTACAGTTGTGGATGTTTTGTGTGTGTCTCACGGTCTGTGTAGGGAGCAATGCATTTTAGGCTAGCCACTCGCAGTACAGGTGAAATGCCCTACTTTGGTAATTCTGCTGATGTCAGTCACTGTGAAATACACCTTTAGGGAAGAAGTACTCCAGTAATGTCCATGGTGTGTACTATAACTGCGTAGAGCTGTAGTGTAATAAACTAGTTAAGTAGAGGTTCAACTCCCAGACATGACAGGTGTGTGTGTGTTTGTGTAACTCGTATCCTGTATAGAGGTGAGTGTGTGACACCTGTGGCCAATGTGGAGGGGGTTTTGCTTATTACTTTTATCGTGGCCCTACTATATATCACATCAACCATTCAGAGATAACAGATGTAAATTAGCTGGGAGGCTAGGGTGCAAAGCCATACCCATACATGTGACATCAAGGCCAGCCAATCCAAATTAGCAACACCACTATTACCCAGAGCACACACTCAACCCATGTGTCATACACACACACATGCCTAGGCAACAGCCAATATGTGGGTTGTACACTGCATATTGGCCACTGATACTAACTATGCAGTGATAGCAGTGGGCTACAGAGGGCATGTCACCCTGCCCATCTGCCCAATATGCACGTACATGCAGATAGTGCACCTCCACCATGTTTCCCAATGGACACCTGCACCACCTGTGGTGCCTTCACATGACTCACAGTGGACATACCATGCCTGACAACATGCCCTGTATGGACAGATGATACTGACATCAGGGAATGCTGTTGGCATGCTATCAATGTAGGTGAAGGGTAAATCTGCTGCCCATTACCAGTTCCTGCCACAGGTGGGCAAGACTGGCACATCTGATGATAATCTGTGTTCACAACATGGGCCAGACACCCCAGGTACAGTTCCACATGTCACTGTACATGCATGTGGGAGGTGTGCACATCCCAGACACCATCCATGTCATGGACTAAGGAACACATACATGGCAAGTGGTGTACAGCATTGGCCACACACAATAGTCACCTAGCTGACTGGATGTGGGATGCAATACCCACCTATGTGGGCAAATGCAGTAACTACAGGCCTGAGCCACAATGCAGACCATTGTCATGTGGCCTGATGCCATGGTATACCCACTGCCTACCCTTTTACAGCCTGCTGGCACAGTTGACCACCACACACCTGTGTAGACATGCACTCATGCATGTCAGAACTGGCACCCTGTGTGTTCATGTGTGTGTGTTGTATGGTGCGTATGTCCACATCCACACTCACTACAACCCCCCAGGGCATACTGAAGCATGCTGTCTGATGTCTGACATCTCCTCATACTCTCTGCCCATACGGCCTCCATATGACCCGATTGGTGCATGTGATACCTGCACATTGATGTGTTGTGGCAATCCCACTACTGATGAGTTGCACTACTGGCCCTGCCAAGTGTGTCAATGTGTGTGCGTCCCTGTGTGAGTGTGCCGGTGTTGATGCTGGCACCTGTTCATGCAGACAGGCACTTGTACGACACCTACCATATATCTACCGTATCCCTGTTGCAGATGTCACTCACCCTCACATATATGTTCTGAGTGTTCCACATCAGGTAACCCATGTGGTGCATCCAATAACTGCATCAAACTGTGATAGCACTACATAGTTGTCAGGGGTTTGATACCCTGTGCTGGTAGGTGTGTGACACAAGCATGCTTCAGTTTTACTCAAGTAGAATTTATTCACAATGCACCAAAAAACATGAACAAAAGTAACAGTAATAAGTACTTGGTGCTTTCACCCTGTAACACCTTTAGGGCATCTTCAAAGTACTCTGAAGATGCCCTAAAGGTGTTACAGGGTGAAAGCGCTAAGTACTTATTACTGTTACTTTTGTTCGTGCATTCTGAATAAATTCTACTCGAGTGAACTACTGAGGAGCCTTGTCGTGGTTTATCAGTTTTTTACAGTTCGTGGATATGCTTCAGTTTTACTCTCTCACCCCTCCCTGACATGTATCTGCCTCTGTCTGCCTCCCCCACTCCCTCTCTGGTGGATGTGGAGACCCACACCTGCCTTGCTTAGGCAGCAGCATGTGTATTTTATGTGATGCTCATGATCAGCTGATGGCCTCTGCAGGAATTACAGCCCTCCCCCTAGCTGATTGCATGTGGAACAGCTGTGGTAGCAATCCCATAGCCAAATACATGAAAACACACTCCAATACCTAGGAAAATCATGGTGGTGTTGGGCCTTTGCAATCACTGTAAGCAGGAACTAGATCTGATGTTTGGCAAACAGCATCACATACAGATTGGGGATTTACCTCTAACAACATACACTGTGGAAAGAGGGCAAACAACAGGAGGGAGATGTGCCTGACCTGACAACAGACTCTAAGTGCTGCTATACTGCATTTGGAGTAATGTTGGTTTAACAGTGTTTGTCTGTCATACATGTCGCAATACCTCCCATGTCAGTTCCATGTATATGAGAAATTCCCATTTGCAGGGTCATCTGCAGACTGGGCAGTGTTGTGCCTATGGTTTCATGTGTTAGCCAAAGTGCATCAATCTGTGGACTGCAGAAGGTAGTGTGAGGATTGCAGTCTGTACATGGTGAAGGCCGTGACAGTTACTGACTTCATATCCCGCATAGGACATATGTTGCAACAAACCCTGTTACAATGGAAAATATATGAGGTTATCACAGCAACATGTCTATACTGGCCCTGTGTATGTGCTGTCAGCCACACCTCTGTCAACCTTTGTACATATGGCGTGCATGAAGTGGTGCATATGTGCTGTACACCATAAATACTGTCATCATATCTGAAAACAAGCCAGTGATATATCATATTGCTACACATGTCATGTACAGTAGTGGTTATATTTCATGACAAACTGGACATTCTGTGGATGTTTGTACAGCACTGAGGTCTGTATAGTGATGGTGAATTTCGGTAGTGTGTGTATTGTTAATATGTACTTCAGCCTGTGTACAGACTGTGGTAGATGTCATTGTTTTAGCTCTCCTTCTATCAGATGTTACATGCTGCCCCACTGTATGGTACGGTTTTGTCATACATGTTTGTAGGGCCATACACACATGTCCCATACCACAGACAGGCATCATAACAAACTGTGTAGCAGCCCTGTATATGTAGGGTCATTCTGTGAGTGGCACATATGAGGATGGTGTAGAACAGATAGTCCATATACTGTAAATAGAAGTTATGTCTTTACCATAACGTTCCATGTGGAGTGTTCATCTCGCCTTTGTTCTTACACCTGGGTTCGGAGCCGATCCTCGGCTCCGTGTCGCTGCAAGCTCTGCATCGAGAAGAAGCTCGAGACAACGTAATAAACACAATCCCGCTCTGCCTTTACCTCAGATCTAGTTTGCAAGCAAACCAGCAGTCAGAGAGAGAGCACACTCATGCCAAAAATTACACAAAGCAAGAAATCATCTATATATATATATATATATATATATATATATATATATATATATATACACATGTACATCATACATATACAACCACTGCAAATGCAGAAGCAGAATACTCCAGACCAGGCACCAAATGAACGTTCTTCCTGAGGGTGGGAGGGTGGGAATGTAAGAACAAAGGCGAGATGAACACTCCACATGGAACGTTATGGTAAGGACATAACTTCTATATGTCAGAGTGTTCGATCTCGCCGTTGTTCTTACACCTGGTAGCATCCTAGCTCCATGTTCCTGAGGAACTCACGGAGAAACGTTCTTGAGCACAGTGGAACCAAAGGTTGCCCTGTCCCTAGAAACCCTGTCCACTTTGTAATGAGAGATGAATGTATGTGGTTTAGCCCAAGTAGCAGCTGCACAAATCGTGTCTAATGGTAGGCGAGCTGCATGAGCCAGGGATGTAGACATTGATCTTGTAGAATGTCCTTTAGGTTTGACAGACAAAGTTTGATTTGAAGAATCATAAACGTATATAATACAATCAGTTAGCCATTTGGAAAGAGTTCGTTTAGTAACCGCTACACCTTTCCTGCTGTCAGCAAAGCCTACAAAAAGTTGATCAGATTTCCTGTGATCCTTTGTTCTATCTAAATAAAACCTGAGTTGTCTATGGACATCCAATTTGTGTAACATATACTCTAACTTATTAGAGTGATTCTTGAAAAAGGTAGGTAATTCAATGGACTGATTAATGCTATTGATAGAGCAAACTTTGGGGAGAAAGGATGGATTAGTGCGAAGAGACACTCTGTCAGAGTGAAAGATCAAATAAGGGTGTTTAATAGAAAGAGCCTGAAGCTCAGACACTCGCCTAGCGGATGTAATGGCTACCAAGAAGAGAGTCTTCCACGATAAATACTTCAATGGACAAGAGGAGGCTGGTTCAAAAGGGGGCAACATCAATTTAGATAATAAAAGGTTCAGATTCCAAGGTGATGTAGGAGTTCTAACTGGTGGTCTAATATGGAAAGATCCTTTTAAAAAGGCCTTACAAAGTCTGTGAGCCATAATAGGTGCCCCACATTCTTCCACATGAAAGTTGGAAATGGCAGCCAATTGCACTCTTAAAGTGGCAGGAGAAGCTCCTTGATGGAACAATTCTGTTAAAACTCCAAGATCTTGTTTAACGGAGCTATGACAGGGTCCAAATGATGTGAATTTGCCCAGAAGACAAAACGCTTCCATTTACTAGTGTAGGTCTTTGTAGTGGAAGCTTTATGAGAAGCCACTAGTATATTCTGAGCAGCGGGTGTAAGAGAATCAGACCTGGCTAAGGAAGGAGCAGCCAAGCTGCTAGATGGAGTGATTCAGTGAGGGGTGAGGAACCCTGGCGAGTGAGTCAGTAGATCTGGCTCTGGGTCCAGGATCAAGGTCCCGAATGCGGTGTTGCAAAGAAAGGGGAACCAAATTTGACGAGGCCAGAATGGGGCAATGAGGATTATCGTCCTTTGTAGGTTGTTGGCTTTCTGCAGAAACTTTGTAATCAGGGGAAAGGCAGGAAAAGCGTACAGGAGACCGGGGCCAATCGTGCACCAGCGTCCCTGGGGACTTCCCTGGAGGGTAATAGGGCAAAGTAGCTCCTGCATTTGGCGTTCATTGGAGCATAAAGATCGCAGGAAGGCTGGCCCCACTTGAAAAATCTTCTTCGCAACTGACTGTTTGAGGACCACTCGTGAGGCAACAGGATTGCTCTGCTCAGCCTGTCGGCTATGGCGTTGGATGACCCGGGATGTGCGTTGCGATCAGAAAGCGACCCGTGGACTCCGCCCATTGCCAAATTCACATGGCCTCTCTGCATAGCTGATAAGACCTGGTTCCCCTTGCTTGTTTATGTACGAGACTACGGCCATGTTGTTTGGCTGAACTACAATAGTCCCTAGAGGAAGAAGGGGAGCAAAGTTTTGCAATGCTAGAAACACTGCCCTCAGCTCTAGAACATTGATGTGCAGATTGTACTCTAAATTGGTCCATTAAGCCTTGGACTGTCTGTCCCTGAAAGATGCCCCCCACCCTATCAGGGGAGCGTCCGTGGTGACCGGAGCTGTCGTGGGTAGCACAAATGGTCTTCCGCTGGAAAGGTTGCAAGTCTGAAGCCACCAGGCTAGATGTGATTTGCATGTGTTTGTAATCAGAATTTCGTGTGTCAGAGGTAGCTGTTGGAGCGACCATTGTGCAAACAGTAGCCATTGTAGAACTCTCATGTGCAGTCTTCCCAATGGTATCGCAATGAGAGAAGCTGCCATGAGACCCAAAACCTTCAGAACCAGTTTTGCTGGGGATTTTCTGGATGACAGAAGGATAGATATGTGACTTTGTAGTGAGGCTATCCTTTCTGGAGGGAGCCTTAGAATTAAATGATGCGTATCTAATTCCGCTCCTATGAATAAGATATGCTGTGATGGCTGTAGTAAAGATTTTTCGACATTTACGGAAATTCCGAGGTGAACACAAAGTTGTAGAGTGTAATCCCTGGCCTGTATCAGTTGACGCCGGGTGGTGGCAGAAAGGAGCCAGTCGTCCAGATCGGAAACACCTGGAATCCTAGGCGTCTCAGATGAGGCGCTACCACTGCCATGCATTTGGTGAAAACCCTGGGGGCTGAGGTCAGACCAAAGGGCAGGGCTCAAACTGATAGTGACTGGCTCCCAGCGGGCAAATGATCTCTGGACGCCCTGGCCATTTTGATGTGGTAGTATGCATCCTTCAGATCTATTGAGCACATCCAGTCGTCCTTCTGTAAGAATGGAAGGATCGATTGAGCGTGACCATTGAACTTTTCTTTCTTGCGAAGGTGTTGAGGTTGCTTAGGTCCAGAATCGGCCTCCAGTCCCCTGTCTTCTTTGGAACTAAAAAGAACCTTGAGTAAGTTCCGAATCCTATTTGGTCCGCTGGGACTGGTTGGATGACTCTTTTTCTAGCAGCTTTGAAATTTCTATAGCTGCTGGGTCTCATAGATGGGGCACATCTGGGAGTCTTCTCTTTGGAATGGGAGTGGATAGAAAGGGTATTCTGTAACCTCTGGTAACCACGCTTTTACCCAGTTGTCTGTAGTAAGATTTTGCCAGGCCTGAGGGTATAAAGCTAGCGACCCCGACTGCCTCCAGAGCAGGACAGTCGGGCCTCCTCTCAGGAGTGCTGGAAAGGTTTTCCAGGGGTGTATCCCTGTCACCTTGGTTTTGTGGACCCCTCTGCCGCCAGGCGGCGTCTTCCACCTCTGCCCCTCCTCTGCCTCTAGAGGGGCATTACCCTGTGCCTGGGAAAGATCCTTGGGGTTTTGAAACCACATTTTTCCACCAGCGTTGCCCTTTGGATGCGGTCTGGATGGGGTGGAAAACGGACTCCGACAGCAGACAGAGTCTTTCCCTCCTGTTCACACGGGTAAGGGTCTCCTTTACTTTGGGGCCAAAGAGAGTGGCACCATCAAATGGGGCGTTAGTAAAGGAAGACTTGAAGGCTTCCGCAAATGAACATAAGCGCATCCAGGATTGTCTACGAAGAGCAATCGCTGAAGCTGCTGCCCTACTCAATCCTTGACTGCGTATGAGATCAGCCACATGGATGAGTTAACAATGGATGTAAGGGTATTGAGATGTGCTGTAACTTTCTCTGAAACAGCAGCATCTGTAGTACCCTGGAGGTATCTCCCAACTCTTTGATTAGATCCCTCTGTAGACGTGTAAAGTGGGTCAAATAGTTCAGGGATCGCATAGAAAAAGCCGCTGAACTAAAAATCTTCCCGTACCTGTCCATAGTCCTAGAATCTTTGTTAGGCGGATGGACAGATGAGGAAGATTCGACATCTCCTTTTCGTGGCCGCTGCCACCATAGCGTCCACTGGAACTCCTTTGTGAGGTAAGCCTTGTTTTGGGGTGCAGTAATATACTTATTAGGCTTTCTAGGGACTGGTTCCACCGTGTCAGGTGTCTCCCATGCCCTTGAGCAATCAGCTCCATTAACTCATCGAAGGCGGAGTGACCCAGGAGGAGGAAGGCGAGCACCAAATGCCTTCAGCAAGACTGACTCATCCTCAGAAGGGGAAGGGACTGCCAATCACCTCTCTGTTTTAGGATCTCCAAGATGTCAGCAAAGAGACATCCTCTGAAGGTGACTTTGGGGACCCTTCTGACTCATCCAAGTCAGTGTCAGATGTCAATGATTCTTGTGGAGAATCTAAGTGTCTCCTCTTACACAATCTTTTCCTAGGGACTTCTTGGAGCATCCGAAGAAGCCTCCGAGAAGAGGGGCACCCTCCAGGGTGGCTGAGACACAGGTGCTCGGCGCTTGGATGTGGCCATTGGTGCAGAGGAGGATAACGGTCCTTTATGGGGAGGAGAGGCTGCTTCTACTGATGTGGTTGTCTGGGTAGACAACACCTTCCTCATGAGATCGAAGGCCCCGGGTCAGTCGAGGTATCTCCGGTTCGAAGAAATGGGAAGAATCCCGAAACAGGCACAGGCATCGACCCAGAGGACGGAACCGAGTCGATCGAGCCGAGGCCCGAGAGGGAGAGTCGAACAAAACATCGGTCCGACTCGGTCCCGAACCAAGGATGGATCTTGCTCGAGACTCCGGTACCAGATCCGATGGAGTCGAGGTGAACGGAGCCGACCGAGAAAAGGACGGTTCTGGCACCGATGGCTCCACAATCAGTAGATCAGCCTCTTCCGGCTCCAAAGACTGGACAGGTCTCGGAGGAGGAACAGATGGAGATAATGGAAGGCCTTCAAGTCTCGACACCAATTGGGAGGAAACCGAGATGAGTTTGGATAAGGCTGTATTCTCCATTAATTTCTGCACCACGCGGTCAACATCGGTGTCGGAGAGGGGCCTGGAAGAACGGGTCGAAGGAATCGAAGCGGGCCGACCTCATCAGTGTCGGGGGAGGGAGCTCCGTCACCGGTTCCAAGACTCGAGGCTCGGACACTGACAACAGCTGAACACTCGGTCCCGAGGTCTGTGGAACGGTGATCGAACCTTAACGAAGAGCTCGGGCCGATAACTTGGGCTCCGGCGTCTTCGATTCCTTCAGGATTTGGATGCCTGGTCTGAAGCATCCAGAGCCTCTTGAAAAGAAGGTTTTAATAAACCCCTATCCATGAGTTTCCTGTGCCTATCTGTCATGACCCTCCCACTGAAAGAATGACAAATAGAGCAGTCTTCTTGCAGATGGAGAGGGCCAAGACAGTAGACGCAGGAACTATGATTGTCAGTAACTGACATTTTGCCCACATTGGCGCTTGAATCAGATTTAGCCTTCTCAGACATCTTAAACTTAATGTGGAACAAAGGTGAGAAGTCAAGTCCAGCTAGTAAGTCCAATCCGTGAAATTGTCAAATCCAGTTAAAGAAAAATGTCTATCCGGTAGTCAATTCAGAAAGGGTGGTAGGCCCGAGAAACTCTAATAAGTTTAAAATTAAACTTAAACGGAACCGAGAATTCCTCAACCGTACCACACACACACACTTAGTCACTAAACAAACTTTATAGAATAAATTTATCCTGAAATAACAAGAAAAAATCTTAATCTTAGCTTTAGTTGTTCGAGCTCGACCCAGTGATGCGAACGCTGCAGCGGCAAACTAGATCTGAGGTAAAGGCAGAGGGGGATTGTGGGTATTAGGTTGTCTCGAGCTTCTTCTCGATGCAGAGCTTGCAAGCGGCCGACACGGAGCCGAGGATCGGCTCCGAACCCAGGTGTAAGAACAAACGGCGAGATCGAACACTCTCACATTATTATGCTAGCTTACCATATGTGGCTGTGGCTGTATTCACATTGGTTGTGATTATGCACTGTCACACAGGTGTATCTTATCCTGTGCTGTGACATGGCTGTTGAGCCTGCTATATATGCAGGTACATGTGCATTCCCTCATACGAGGTGTAGGCCAGTGTTGAGCCAGTCTGCCTATAGCCTGCACAGTGCATTGTTACATGCCTAGCAGCTTAGTGTACTTAACCAGTGGGATGTTATGTGCAGATACTTGCCAGATGTACTGCTGATGGGCCTCCCTTAAACATCATGTATGTCAGACAGAGCAGTGGGATGCTGTACAGATGTATGTCAATTTCTAGTGGGTGGTATGTGTCCATGGCACCCCTGTACCAGCAGTCATTATGTGTCAGGCCAGACAGAAGTGTGTGAATCCAACACCTATGGTGCCAAATGTATACCAGTCGTTATGTGTTATACCCATCTACATGGCTGTCTACATCCATATTGTCAGGCCTGGTACACATGTGGTGCACTAAGGGATTATGTGTATACCTCGGGACTGTACAGAGTGTGTCTGAAGTTCCACATATAGTGGCCTATATCTCTGCTGCACTCCACAGGGGCATTACATGCTAGCAGCGGTACCTTACAATGATTTCCTTAGGATGTCTGTCAGTAGCCAATGTTACATATGTTATAAGCAGATGTCAGCATCCACACACACCATGTCTGTGAAGACAATCCCAATGACAGTAGCAACAGTCTAGTAATATACCTGCTATACATACCTGTCATCCCCTTGCACTACGACTTTGGGACTGTGGGGGCTGGTGTACTGCTACACTCCATGTCCAGGACATATGGTGGAAATATATGTACATATACTTATCCAGATAGCTATATATATATATATATATATATATATATATATATATATATATATATATAAAAATTACACGTGTACTGCATTGAATTACCACTGTCATGGCAATCACCCACTATAAATCCCTACAGCATGTGGGCGTGGTCCCTTTACATTTCCTGTGTGATGGACATCCTTCTTGTGCGTGGGCATCAATGATACAGGCAGCAGGTAGCAATACCTCTTACAGGAGAACCTGTACACATCAGAGTGGCCACATATCTGTAGGAGAATCAGGAACTACAGGCAGACTGTGGATAGAGTTGTGTAATGCTTTGCATACTACTGGTGTTACAGGGTGTGTGTGTTTGTACATACTAGTGTAACTTTGAATGCAGTCTGTCTGCATAGCTCACTACTGTGGGCCTAACCTCTTGCTGGACACAGGTATGCCCATCATGTGTTGTCCATCCGCCACACAGGTCCTGTGTCAGATATGACACTGGCAGTGTGTGTGTTGCTTGCTATCAGTACATGGCTACATCCATATCTATATCTAACCTCAATTCCCTGACTAAGGGTATGTTGCAGACTATCCTGTAACACCAGCACCTTGCTTAGTGTATGGCAACAGTGTTCCAGCCTCTGTCCCCATCTACATACCAAGCTCTGCACATTTGTCATGCTGTTGGGGGTTGTTCTGTAGTGGGCTGTGAGTATATCGCACTGCCATTGCTGCCATTAGTCCACTGCTGTTGTATCCCCCACACATACAGTGGGGCTGGGGACATATATGTATGGGTGTCACCTACACAACACATGTGCGCCCTTATGCACTGCAGAGGCCAGTATATGTAACAGTGGTATATGGACTTGCATTACTGAGTCTAGGTGGGGAGCACCATAAATGACCTAGGCTGTTACAAAATGTGGGGGTATCAGGGCTGAGCTGCCACAAGGTATGTGGATGTACAGTACCGTAAACTCTACCTATAATGGCATTACTTACATGACTTGGGGTACTGCAAGCCTACTGCCTCCTGCCATACAGACTGTTCTGTGAGTTATGCCTTGTTATGTACCGAGTACAACCCATTTGATCACAAAACGTCTTTACCTCCTACAGAGTTTGTACAGAGTGTAGATAGAGGCTGCTGAACTACACACCTGCAGTACCTACTGTTGATTGTGTGGTACCCTGTGGCCCAGTCTGTCTGCACTACTGTACATTCTGAAGAACTTGGCCTGGACAGCAACAGTTGTGAACCTTTCCAGACTAATGTATTAGTGTAACTGTTTCACAGTTGCAGTACTCCATTTATATGGTTGTCAGTATTTGAAATGCTATATGATATGGCATTTAGAACTGTTATAGTACACAATTAAAGGATTCCCATTTCTGCAAACCTGTGTGTGGTGTATTTCCTAAGACCTTTCTATGGGTATATGTTGCAGGCAATGATTGACATTAGTATGTGTCGACCATATAGTGTCCAGTTGTTCAGGTGTTAACTGTAGGCATAGTGGCTGTTCCATACTGTGTGCACCTCCTACATATGTATCTTAC